>NW_026923837.1:0-5000 GCF_032062105.1 Saccostrea cuccullata
CCTCCAACAACCCCCCTCCTCCTCCCCCTCCAAAAGAAAGTTTGGGGTTACAATTGAACCATTATGTATGTACCAGCTTATATTCCTTCTTACCTTCACAAATTTCTTCAGCAAAATTTTTCTTTATTAATTTCTTTACTTGAAAGAAGGATTCTGAAATATGAATCAGTGAGAGTTAGAACATGTGTATCTTTAATAGTGTAGTCTACTAGTGTGCCAAGTTATATGGAAATCAGACCAAAACTATGAGTTCTGATCATCAGTCATATATCAATGGTCAATATCTAGTATATACTTTATGTGTGCTTAAAAAAAATGGGATTCATATTTTATTGATTTTGGCATGGACAACAATTTGCTAATTCATGAATAACATTAAAAAATTGTTTATACACAAAATATAAAGCACAGACATGTGCGGCGCTTATTTGTGTTTGCTCTTATTATACTCACTACCCAGGGATTGCGCTAAATTTTTAATATATGCCAAGTTAAGTACCCATAATGTAACTCTAAAATACTTTACTTCAATTTTCGTTTAAATTTCCATACCACATAATTATTGTACTTTCATATCCATCTTATTAATCAATGAAATCAATGTCCAGAAAATATGTAGCTCTGAGCTTTCAAACTGTCCATTTTATTTTTCATACACTGCTTGCATTTTCAATCATACCTATTTCATCTTTGAAATCAACTTTAAACTCTTCAGATATGTTGCTCCTGAAAAACTGCTGACAGTGCTTGCAAATACCTGTAAAGTTTACATATATGTTTAATATTAAAGTAAATATGTATGTTTATTCAGAAGAAATGTTCAAGTGCTTATACATGTAGCAACAGCAACACAAAGTGTATTGTTCACTAACTGCCTTATCCGAGTCTTCAAACATAAAATTTTAGCGTAACATAATTATTCCATATGTGTGCAAACCCACAGGCAAGTTTTACTGTTTAGCCTAGAGTTTGAATCAGAAGCAAAAAACATATTTTGGACTAAATAGTTTGGTAGTAAGTGCTCTCGGTACAATTCGGCCCATTCCCACCTTTTTTCCCAAATTTAAGGGTAAAAATTCCCAATTTATGATTGCTTTAAATTCATTACTGTAACCATATACAGTCGTAAAAGCACTGTTAAGTAGCAAAAACGTTCGTGTTATGAACTGGTAGTTTGTTTATATGCTGGAACCGAATAAAAACGATTTTGAAGGATTCACAACATGTCACAGAATGTGAAGATTTGCACTGAAAATAACTTGCAAATTAAAAAATCATAACAAACCTTTTTGAGATTGGTTAGGCCTTGTATTTTATTCCTATTTTGCTATTATTCCCTAACAATTAAAAATAAATAGGTAAAAATAATCCATATCTTATCCATTTTGCAGCGCTACCTGTCTTATAATTTATCCAAAAACGATCGGTTTTTTTTAACGTTTCTCCTTTCTTTATGGTAAATACAATCAGATACAATGTAATTCCATTTAATTTAACTTATTTACGATCTCTAAAACAACTTGAGTAAGAAAGTTATGTAATTTTCCAAAAAATATATCCCCAGTGTATTTAATGATTTAATTTTAAATTTATAAAGATGATTTTTTTTTAATTAAACAACTGATTTACTCTGTATCTGTTCAGATTTCATCTGTAATAAAACGGCCTAAATGTTTCCAAGAGGTTAATTATTATTATTTTTTTAAATAGATTATTTAAATCTTGTATGAATCACTATAAGGAGAACAAATGCTAGGAAAAGTTCAAAATTACAATTTGATAGTAATAATAAATCTGCTGATATTTACTACAGTGGTCAAAAAGTTAGATCCCTGTGGTAGTTGAAAAAATATTTCTTCTAAGAGCAAGGCAATGCAAAATGATGTCAGTTTAAATTATGACTGGTAAAAATTTCCCAATTTTTATAAAAACGTCGCTTTTTTCCCAATTTCAATGGCCCCGGCCCCAGTACCAAAAATGGGTGTGAGAGCCGTGTAAGTTATTAGTAAAAATGAACAGAGCAAAAACATAAAATGCTAAATCGGATAAAATTTACCTACCAGTTCCAACTTGTAACGTAGATCTTGTTTTCAGCCAATACTCTTTGCAGAGTGAGGGGTTTGCGCCCCTGTCACCCCTCGACTTCTGTCCGTTATGTTCTGGATATGAACACCGGGTTTTGCTCCTTCTCCACCTTATGCCAAAGTATTCTCTATGTTTTTGACAAATTTTCAAATCTAACGACCGTGGATCTATTGTAAATATGCCACATCTGTATAGAATAAGAAGGGCCTCCGGACAGTCATAGAACTGTGCGTTCTTCCCAGGTATTCTTTCCGACGCTTGCAATCCAGCAAGATGATAAGAAGTATTTTTATCACACTCATGCAAACTTAAAAGGTTACTTTCTTCCAATTCTTTGCTTGTACTGCACGAAACGTTGCAGAAATTTGAAAAGTAGCACTGAGAATTGTTGACCTGACTGGAGGCCGCCATTAGCAAATGTCATTTCTACCAAAAATTTGAAGAGTTCCACCAAGGGGAGAAAACTTCTACATTGACCAGCATAAATTGGAAATCGCATGTATAAAATAAGCTTTACAGAAAATGATAAGGCTTAAGCTGTGGGTAAAATCACAAAATTTTGCCTAGAATACAAGGTAAAATTCATACCTTATAAGATTTACATTTCATACAAAATTTAAGAAAAAATATTAATGTTTAAGGATTGCCAATTTTGCTGAAATTGGCCGTATTTTTTGTGTTCATAGCAAAGTTCATGGTATTGGGCCAAGGACAATTTTTTTATATTTTGTACTTCAGTAAATGTACTTTTTAAAATATGTGAAATTAATAACATAAAGAGTCCCTCAAATTGAATATTTCATATTGAATTTATACATATTTCAGAAAAATCAATATTCGCATCAAGACATGCTTTTCATTTTTTTTGTTAAAAATAATGTGATGGGGTCTAAGACAAAAAATCAATTTTATTTTAGACAAAATTAAATGTTCTTTGAAATAATAATATAATTTTCAATTATAATATCTAATTTGATAGTTTTACATCTGGTTGAAAAATATATGTTTTTGCACATTTTAAAGATCTCTCCAGAGATTTGTGCAACCATTTATAAGTAATCAAGCTGTTGAAAAAAATAAAAGATCATTTCAGAAAAAAGTATTATATTTTCAAATATCAAGTATCATATATTTAAAAAATGTATGCAAGAAAGTTTTTTGAAACATTGAGTTTCGGACAATTTTTTGAAAATTGCATGGTTTTCTCAGAGACAGGCTGTTAACATACTTAATATCCATGTTAACATAATTCATCGTGCATGTAGGGGGCAGATATAAGGAACTATTATGGTGGAATATTTCTGCCCCGTACATGCAAGATGTACATGTATTGTTAACACTCAACATTGTTACCACAGGCACTTGTTTCGGAAATAATTTTTTAACCCATGGTATAATAATAACACAATACTATGGCTTAAAAATTATTTCCGAAACAAGTGCCTGTGACTGTTACGTAGGCATTTATGTTAACATGCAAGTAAATTATATTGACATGTAAGTTACCAATCTTATAACATGTATAAGAAAATATAATTTAAATATGCCATATTGGGTTAATTTACTTACACTGTACTAACATTCTTATCTGACATCGTAATGTAGATGCAAGATGCTGACATAAATTTATAAGTCGCATTGTGGCAACGGGCTTTGAAAAGATTACGTACTTTGAAAAAAAAATCAAAATGCTACTGAATTTGGAATTATTAAATGTATACATGTATACTGAAGGAAATAAAATACATGTATGTCAATATGCATATAAAGATTTGATTGCTTATTCTTTATTATGTGTATATTTATCACACTGTAATGATGATTTTATAACCTCATAAATTTTTCATTTCACATGCTGAATACTGGCATTTAGTAAAAAAAAAAAGTATTTTACATCAACCTGAATGAAGCCGGAGACATAACCACTACACCACGGAGTCGCTTTACATGGTGCGAAGTATATGCAGAACTGAAGTCACATACATGTATATATTCATGTTTTCATGTTCGGTATTTTCAAAATTTTACACAATCCATGGTGTTTGATTTAATTTAAACAAAAATGTAATAAGCATGGACTGTTTTTAGAATTTGGCTAAAAATGGTAATACTATAAATACTAATAAAACACAGCATTCATTTGATTTGTTATCTCAAAATCTTTCAAAAACTTATGTATAAATTTGATTGAACTTTGACCACTCAAAATCCGTCCTTTAGGCCACAGAGTTGTTATGTAAAATTTCATTGCAATAGCTCAAATGTTTCTAGAGATATCGTGTGGAAACGAAAGTGTTTTAACAGACAGAATTTGCTTATTTATGACCTTGACCTTTGACCTTTTGACCTCAAAATCAATAGGGGTCTTCTTTAGTCCATAGGGAGTTGCTGTGCTAAATTTCATTGCATGTGGAAACGAAAGCGTTGGCAAATAAAACGGGGTGGGGAGGAAAGTAAATAAATATATATAACATTTAAACCCAAAAGGGGTAAGCCGCATTTAATTATATCTTTGCAAAAAAAAGATTTCATATAGCCAGTTCTCCAAGACCTGGACTTATAGGAGAAAATAATTTCAATAGGAAATGAAAGCACCAAGTCTCTTTTTCAGTTTAATGCTTCAAATTGAACATCAAGTGTTATTCAATCGGTATATCTACAGGGCCATTTTATGCCTAAATATTTACATTTCCAATGTCTTTGTCCGAGATAAAATTACCAATTGTAAATGTAATTGATTTCCTCATGAATGTTTTGGCGCGGTTCCAAAAAAAAAAAAAAACCACGTGCAGGGCGGGACAACACCTAGAGAGAAGCAGGCTTGGAGCCCGTGGATTGGCGGAATCAAAGCATGTAAATATAGAATAACCAGATTTTTCAACTCATCAATGGATTGGCTTGTGTGATAATTTTAT